>NC_081561.1:78830104-78831044 GCF_022355385.1 Mustela nigripes | reverse complement strand
CAGTTGTCTTTTGGTTTTGTTAACTGTTTCCATTGCTGTGCAAAAGCTTTTGATCATGATGAAGTCCCAATAGTTCATTTTTGCCCTTGCTTCCCTTGCCTTTGGTGATGTTCCCAGGAAGAAGTTGCTGCGGCTGAGGCCAAAGGTTGCTGCCTGTGTTCTCCTTAAGGATTTTGATGGATTCCTTTCTCACATTGAGGTCCTTCATCCACTTTGAGTCTATTTTCATGTGTGGTATAAGGAAATGGTCCAATTTCATTTTTCTGCATGTGGCTGTCCAATTTTCCCAACACCATTTGTTGAACAGACTGTCTTTATTTCCATTGGATTTCCTGCTTTGTTGAAGATTAGTTGACCATAGAGTTGAGGGTCTATTTCTGGGCTCTCTATTCGGTTCCACTGATCTCTGTGTCTGTTTTTGTGGCAGTACCATACTGTCTTGATGATGACAGCTTTGTAATAGAGCCTGAGGTCCAGAATTGTGATGCCACCAACGTTGGCTTTCTTTTTCAATATTCCTTTGGCTATTTGAGGTCTTTTCTGGTTCCATATAAATTTTAGGATTATTTGTTCCATTTCTTTGAAAAAAATGGATGGGATTTTGATGGGGATTGCATTAAATGTGTAGATTGCTTTAGGCAGCGTAGACATTTTCACAATATTTATTCTTCCAATCCAGGAGTATGGAAGCTTTTTCCATTTCCTTGTGTCTTCCTCAATTTCTTTCATGAGTACTTTATAGTTTTCTGAGTATAGATTCTTTGCCTCTTTGGTTAGGTTTATTCCTAGTTATCTTATGGTTTGGGTGCAACTGTAAATGGGACTGACTCCTTAATTTCTCTTTCTTCTGTCTTTCTGTTGGTGTAGAGAAATGCAACTGATTTCTGTGCATTGATTTTATATCCTGACACTTTACTGAATTCCTGTACAAGTACTAGCA